>NC_039364.1:253151559-253185656 GCF_003573695.1 Papaver somniferum
AAAAAAAAAAAAAAAAAAAAAAAAAAAAACAGAATTAAGAGTAATCCATTTCTGAAATATTACGACACATAAATTCTAAAATTTCAATGACACAGCAGTCATGTGTGTGCTCTTACACTATATCTGGATACCCAAATGCAGAAAGGGAAAAAAATATCTAGACAATAGCTGGCCTATTTCCACTAATATATAAGTAGACATGTGAATAGACAGTACGATGGACGATACTATACTACACATATTCTGCGATCTCCACTCCGTAACATATTGCCAATCATCTTCAATACTCCGTATTACCCAAGAATAGTGATAATCTAATGTTTGGACACCTATACAAATAGATTTACTTTTTTAAGTTCCCATCAGATTTGTCATACCACCCACCCATACTCTCTACTACTTGGATGTACTTCCTTCTCTTATATAGTGGGTTATTAAGCAAACAACTGAACAACATACAGTCAACAGTTAGTTGGAATGGATACCTCTGACTTAACCAACAACAAATCCAAGTCCACTTCATAGTCAGACAATTGGATTCACAGAAGTAAGCTTCATATAAAGAAACTGATAAGAAAATTAAACAAATTTATATTTGAAATGATCTTGCAAAACAGAATGTAATTAGCAGAAAATATTGGCACTACCTCTACTCGGTTCTGTAGGGAAGCAACACAATTAATTATCTCATCCACCATAAGGGCCTTTCCAGTTACCTGTCAAGATAAATTTTAGATCCCTATCTCTCTTCTTTAAAGCCAGAGCTGCTTGCATTATTGCAAATCATAACAGTAAATTAAGATATCCTGCAAATAGAAACTCATCGACGACCTTGCATGATGCAAGCCATGTAAACCTGCAAGTAATCCACACAAAAAAATACACAAATCAAATTAAGTTTTCTTCTTAATCTGTATAATATAACAATATTGTTTTCCATCAAACATGAAATTTTATGGTGAAACCATCCAAGAACAAATTGCGTATATCTTTCAGCAACACTATCATTCAACAGTATTTCTTAACTATACAACTGGAATCACAGCTTTATGTATTGAAAAACACAACAATGGTATTTCACCAGAAAAGACTAAAAAAGGTAGATGCAGCTGAAATATTAGGGGTTGTATAGGTGTGGTACTTGACGATAAGCTGCCAGAAAATTTGTCCTTTTGTGGTAATGCTAATCTCCATAAATGAAATGAGTTGACGAAAAGTCTATAAGCTTAATGCAAAAATTACCATCAATCTTATAGAGGATCCAAATGCAGTAAGCACAATACAGTTAGTTTATCAATACCTTTAGAATAATGGGTTCGTCACCATCTGCACCTCCTTTGATTTATTTCAAGCATCTACATTGATACTGCTACCATTGCTCTTAAAAAATGATAAATACTGAGTTGGTCGAAGCACCATCTCCTCCAAATAGCCATTAATAGATCTAATAATCTCTAATGGAAAAGATAATGACTCGGTACAAATAACTCAATATTCCTGAGCACAAACAATCGTTTAGCTCTCTCTGATAGTTAAACGAATCAAAAGTATGGAAGGATAAGGAGATTAGTAGTTAAATGCAAGGCATAGTCAATCAAATCAGAATTATGTGAAAACAAAAACATTAAAACCAATCAACATACTACTGAAGATTTGTCAAATAGAAAACTGATTGAAATACCTAATATTAAGAATTCCATCGCTTATTTTTTATACCGAAAAAATGAAAACCCAATATTAACAGAGAGCGCTAAGAACCCTGATTTGAAAAACCTCAAATGAGTCGTACCTGTTCTTCTTAGTAGTACTTTAACATTGATTGAAAAAACAAGAATATGATTTCTTTCTTACACACTTAAAACAATACATTCCTGCATTTATACATGTCTGACTAAGACAAGAGATGTTCTAACATGACAGGCTGTGAACAGCTCACACTCAGCCAATAAGGGTCATTTCTCACACACTCAGACACACGTGAGAACTCTATACTATTAGCCCCCCTCAAGCTGGAGGTTGTGACTAGAGATAACCTTTAGCTTGTCTCTGAGTGTAGAAAACCTTGGTCCTGCCAGTCCCTTGGTGAGAATATCTGCAATTTGATCCCAAGTTGAAATATATGTGACCTGAATGTTTTTGTTCTGAACAAGTTCTCTGACAAAATGATAGTCAATGGCCAGATGTTTCATTTTACTATGAAATACTGGATTAGATGACAGAGAAACCGCACTTTGATTGTCACAAGATATCAATGGTGGAGCAGGAAGCAAGAGATGAAGATCCTTAAGTAGTTGACAAACCCAAACAATTTCTGCTGTGGTATTGGCTAGAGACCTGTATTCTGATTCAGTGGAACTTCTTGAGACACTACTTGTCTTTTGCTAGACCAAGAAATTGGATTAGGACCAAAAAATATACAAAAACCTCCTGTAGATCTTCTTGTATCAATTGATCCTGCCCAGTCAGCATCACTAAAGCCATGTAATGTAAGAAGACCTTTGGAAAACAGTATACCATAGTCTAGGGTGCCTTTGATGTATCTTAGAATTCTCTTGGCTGCAATAAAGTGTTGATCAGTAGGAGCTTGCATATAAAGACATACCTGATTCACAGCAAAACCAATTTCAGGCCTTGTCCAAGTAAGATATTATAGAGCACCCACTAATGATCTGTATTTACTTGGATATGCTAATGGAGTACCAGCTGAAGCAGTGAGTGAAGTAGAGAGTGAGACTGGTGTACTACAGGGTTTAGCACCAGTCATATTGAATTTCTCCAATAAGTCCAAGGCATACTTAGGTTGACTAAGAAAAAGGTTTTTTGAATTTCTTTTCACCTGAAGACCAAGAAAATAATGAAGAGAGCCCAAGTCATGAATGAGAAGAATTTGTAACAATTTATCATACCAAGCTCTGGGAGCTTGCTTCAGACCATATATGGATTTATGTAGTTTACATACATAATGTGGCTTGGTTTGATCAACAAAGCCTGGAGGTTGTTGCATATAGACATCTTCAGCTAAATCCCCATGTAAAAAGGAATTACTAACATCTAATTGTTTCATTACCCAGTTGAAATGAACTGCCAATGAAATGATTAGTCTAATAGTTGTTGGTTTGGCTACAGGACTGAAAGTTTCTGTATAGTCAATTCCTTCTTGTTGATGAAACCCTTTGGCCACCAGTCTAGATTTACATTTATCTAAAGAACCATCAGCCTTATATTTGATTCTAAACACCCACTTACAGCCTACAACATTATAGGATGGATCTGGTGCAACAAGTGTATATGTGCCTGCATCCTTAAGGGCTGTATGTTCTTCTTCCATAAAATGTTTCCATTGAGGTATTCTCATTGCCTTAGAATAACAAGTAGGTGTTGGTGGTGGAATATCAGAGGTAAAATTTTCTGATAGAACATACTTTGTATTAAAAACTTTGGGTTTAAAAATACCTCTTTTACCCCTTGTTACCATGGAGTGTGAATTAGCCAGTGAAGAAATACCAGAAGCTGAAGTATGTTCAGAAATAGTTGTAGTGGATGCATCAGATGACTTAACAATATTTGAAGGATCAGTAGATAAAGTATCAATAGATGGAGCTGGTGAGGTTGATGTTGCAGGTGTTGGTGCAGATATCTTGGTATATGGAGCTGTAGAAGCAGTATCAGTTGGTGCTGATGAATTTGTAATGCCAGGAAGTATTGTATCTGAAGATCTCAATGGGAAGAAAGTCTCATTAAATACTACATGTCTAGAGATATATACTTTCCCTATTTTAATATCTAAACATCTGTATCCTTTGTGCATAGAACTATAACCAATAAAAACACAGTGTACACTCCTTGGTTGGAGTTTATGTGTAGTGTAAGGCCTTATCCATGGAAAACATGATGAACCAAAGGATCTGAAGAAGGAATAATCTGGTTTCTGACCAAACAACTTTTCAAAAGGAGATAAGTAATCCAAACTTCTAACAGGCAGTCTATTAATAACATAATTGGCTGTATGAAAAGAATCAACCCAAAATTTTTCTGACAGACCTGATTGAATTAAGAAAGTTATCCCTGTGTCTACAAGATGTCTGTGTTTGGACTCAGCCAGTCCATTTTGTTCTTGAGTGTGAGGGCAAGAAACCTCATGAATAATTCCATGTATACTCAGAAATTCTTGTAGTGCATTATTGATGAATTCCCCTCCCCCATCAGTTCTGATTTTAACAATTGAAGTATGCAGTAACTTTTCAGTCATAGATTTGAAATGTAGAAAAATATCTTTGAATTCAGACTTTTCAGACAGAGGAAATATCCAACAGAATCTTGAATAGTCATCTATGAGATTAACATAATATCTGAAACCACTTGAAGAGATTACAGGACTAGGACCCCATAAGTCCATATGCACTAGTTCTAGTGGAGATTGAGCCCTGTTTGAAGATAGAGTAAAGGGCAATTTATGACTTTTGCCTAGATGACAGTCATTACAAAATAGTGGTGTTTTGACTAAACTAGAAAGTTGCATATCTCTGCACACCTTTTGAAGTACTTGAAATGATGGATGAGCCAACCTTTGATGCCAAACTGTAGCTGAATTCTTGTTGCTAAAGAAAGCTTTATTCTTAGTAGACTTGGAAAAATTCACTGGATATAATCCTCCTTTACGTGGTCCTTGTAAAATGATCTTCCCAGTTGAGTAATCCTTAACAGCAAAACCAATAGAATCAAAAGTAATAGAACAGTTGTTGTCACTAGTGAATTTATGCACTGATAATAAGTTTTGAGATGATTTTGGAACAAGAAGCACATTGTTTAGATTAAAAGAATGAGAGGAAGCTGTTTTAGACACATGACCAATATGAGTAATTGGCATACCTTCTCCATTAGCTGTTTGAATCTCATATGCCCCTTCAAAAGATGTTGCTTCAGGAAATTCAGATTCATCATTAGTGATATGACTGTTTGCTCCAGAGTCAGCATACCAAGGATTTTCACCCATGATATTGGCAGTAGCAAGCATGGCACTGAGATTTTGAGGAGTATAGCTGTTCTGATAGGCAAAATTTAATCTGTGTCTGCATTCCAAAGCAAGATGACCAGTTTTGTTGCAGATCTGACAAATCTTGTCAGTTATTGGTGGTGGAGCAGAAGAAGAAGGAGCTGAACTATAGTGAGGTCTTGGATGGAAATGAGGTGATGTTGTGGATGAAGAAGCAGAATGCATCTGAAATTGAGAATAACCTCTTGGATAAAAAGATGGGGGTGGTCTGATGTATCCAGAGTATGGAACTGCAGGTCTTGAAGAATTATGATAACCTCTGCCACTACTTCTATAATTTTGAACAAAAGGTCTTGTAGCAGCAAATGCCTTTGAATTGGCCTCAGTAAGTAAGTTCTTTTGCTTATTTGTAACAATTATTTCTTCAGTAAGAAGCAGATTATGAAGTTCCTTTGAAGAGATTGGTGGATTGCGAATACGAATAGATGTACAGAAAGAACTATAATCTTGGCCTAACCCATTGAGTATAGTAACTACCAATTCATCATCATGAATTTGTGAACCAGCAGCAAACAATTCATCTGTTATTTTCTTGATTTCACTTAGGAAGGTAGAAACTGTACCTGACCCAAGTTTTGTGGATTGAAGTTTGAGACGAAGTTGAATTGAATGTGTAAAGGAGCTTCTTGCATACCTAGAATCAATATTATCCCATAAATCTTTCGAAGAATCAGCTCCAACAACGTATGGAATTACAGATTCAAAGATAGACATCTGAATCCAGAGTACAAGAGTAGTATCATCATCATGCCAAGCTGTATAACCAGAATTGACGCCATTATTGAGCAGATAAGGTGGACATGGTAAAGATCCATCAAGAAAACCATTGACTCTGTATCGACGCAGAAGTGGTAGAAGAAGTGATTTCCAGGTAAGGAAATTGTCATCCTTGAGTTTGTAACTGAGTATTTGTGAAATTTGATTGAGAGGAACTTGAGAGATTCTTGATTCATATGCTGCCATTGAAAGAACATATAAGAAAGTAATGAAAGTAGACTGAAAAATTGAATTGAAGTAAGATGATTGATTAAAGTTTTGATTGTATTGAAGAAATTAAATCTGAAAATTGGTTGATAGGTTGAACGCCATTAATGGCTATTGCGGAAGCTTTATCTGATACCATAGTAGTACTTTAACATTGATTGAAAAAACAAGAATCTGATTTCTTTCTTACACACTTAAAACAATACATTCTTGCATTTATACATGTCTGACTAAGACAAGAGATGTTCTAACATGACAGGCTGTGAACAGCTCACACTCAGCCAATAAAGGTCATTTCTCACACACTCAGACACACGTGAGAACTCTATACTATTACTTCTTCGATGTTTTGGGAAGATTTCTAGATGCATCAGAGTTTATAGGCTAGTGAGCTCTTGAGAAGAAACGTATGTAAGTGAGTTAATGAGGTTCAAAGAAGATTCCATTCGATTGCCTCTATATTGATTTCAAAGAAGAAACAAATATTCAACATAAATCCCATTGATTGCCAAGGTTTTGAAACGGACGGGACTTGCTTCTTCTGTTTTGTGCGTTTTGTTTACATTTTTCATTCAAGAGATTAATTAAACGCATTGAATGAGACACTTTCCTAAACCGAGATAGGGGTGAATTCTAAAATAGGGGTGAATTCTAAACCGAGATTTATCTTTTGCACTTTCCTAAAATAGGGGTGAATTCTAAACCGAGATTTATCTTTTGCACTTTCCTCCACTTTTAAAGCAATGACAGCCGCTGATGGGAGAAAAGAATTTATTAACGTTCGTCGGATTGGTCAAGACACTTTTGTTTTTGTTTTTGATTTTGTAAGATAGATTAAAAAAATAAATCAAGGACAACGTATTTACTCCGTCACCGTGAACACATGCTGTTGCATGAGATCCGATACATAAATTTGATAAGTAAAAGATTATCGGATGCATCTTTAATCCAATAAATAAATAAAAGAATATAAATTGAGAAAAAAAGGAGAACCCAACAAACAAACTGGTATAATGCACAGAGTACCACACAAATATTTTTCTAGTTCAGAGTTTTCAGAGCAGCTAAACTTTGGAACTCACTATCACCTGTTCTCTGCAAATCTGCTAACCTCATCGAAGTTTAAAGGTAAGCATTAATATAATCATATCTAGTTTGAGTATAAAAAATACTTAAATTATTTGCAGTATTGGTTACCTTAATAATACTGATTTTCTTTTTAGTGATTAATCGATTTAGGTATCTTTAGTTTCTGCTTAATTATACCTTTTTACCCTTATCATGTGGATGTTTTGAACTTTCTGGGGTCGAAAATGAAATGAGTGGTTGGTTGGTTGAAATTGTGTTTTATCCTCTCTGGTTAATTCTGTTAATAGGATTTCAATTGGGTTTCAGTTGAACTGTTGAATTATGGGGTTTGAACATCTGTTTAATGAAATCTTAAATGGGTTTTGATGGAACTTGGTTGGTCAACATTGTTTGTTTGGTTGATGGGTTTTTTCTTATGCATACTTTGTATGAAATTAAATTCTAGAGTGTTGTTGTTGTACCTGGGTTTGTCTTGTTTCAGAAATGTATGATAAAAGAACTCTTGTGCTGGGATTTTATTGTCATTTTGCTTATTGGTGATGATGCATGTATGAAGACTCTTAACTGCTGTGTTTGGCGCAACTAGTCCTCCATTTTTTGGTTTCAGATTTCACTTTGCATTTTCTTGGTTTAATTGGCTTCTGCAATTTAGTACTTTTGATTTTTGTTCTGGTTGCCGGCGCATTTCTCGTCTGTTTGTGTTTGAGTTTTTAATGATAAAATAAAGTGAATTAAAGTAGAGCAAATTTGAATTGAGAAAGTAAATTTTGGGGCTATGACCATGTCAATTCATTGGCTGTTCATTGATTTCATTAGCTTCCTATAAGATTGCGGTAGGCAACAATTGAGATGTCCAATAAATTTGTTATTCCCAAGCTACCATACTGATCATATCCCTCTTCGTATAGTTTTATGCTCTCGTGATATTTCCACTCTTGTATTTTACTTGTGTTCTCAAACTTATTTCATTGTTTTTCAGGTTAGGATCTTATTTACGGGTTGCTGTTGTATGCTTTTCTGCTAGCAGTGGCAAGGAGAATAACTACTTAATCATGTCAAAGGGATTAGACCATGATACTCTGAATGAAAACGTCAAGAAAGTTCAATATGCTGTAAGAGGTGAACTATATCTCCGAGCTTCAGAAAGAAGGGAAGAAGGTAAATAGTTTTTCAACTTCTTGTCGTTTTTGGACTATATCTAACTTCTTGTCATTTATGGATTGGATATCCTTATATCATGGGAAGGTGACTTGTAATCATCTGTTATTAACTTGTTCAAAGGTTTTCTTCAAATTTCTTAGATTTTCAGTTGTTCATCCACAGATTATTTTCACAAATGTTGGTAACCCTCACGCTTTAGGACAGAAGCCACTGTCATTCCCACGCCAGGTCATCTCCATTCTTTATTTATTAATCTTTTATATGAATTTACTGTGTTCGTCCTCACGTTTACAATTTGACCACATTTGTGAAATTGTTATGGAATTATTAGAGATGTTTTCATCTTTATATTTGTTCTTATACAAGATAATGCCTTATAACAGGTGATCGCTCTATGCCAAGCTCCATTTCTACTAGACGATCCTAATGTGGGCTTGTCTTTCCAGCAGATGCTATCGCAAGAGCTGAACATTATCTTTCATTGACATCTGGTGGTTTAGGTGAGCTCCAATGATGTCCTTAATATCTTGTTCATTCATATGAAATATCTTGTTCATTCATATGAAATAGCTTCATCGTTTTGGAAGTCCAGTTTGGATTGCTGTTGGGGTAAAATCAGCACAAAGAATAAATTCTCCTGAAACAAATGACAACGGACACTCATAATGCTTGTATAATCAGGTGCTTACAGTGATTCTCGAGGTCTTCCAGGAATTAGGAAGGAAGTTGCTGACTTCATTGAGAAGCGAGATGGATATCCAAGGTAATATTGAACTAGGGACACACCTTATTTTTTGTCTCTGGCGCCGTGGGTTTTTGTTCTCTGAAATAGAAGTTGACCGTGTTTGTACCGATCACAGTGACCCAGAACTCATATTTCTCACGGATGGTGCCAGCAAAGGAGTAATGCAGATGTTGAATACCATTATCCGTGGTGAAAAAGATGGGGTATTAAAATCAGTAACACTAACAAATAGTGATCATTTTATTCTCTTGGGTGACAATGGTTGTCTACAATCTCTAATTTTGGATTTTCTACTGTTCTTTACTGTCAGATTTTGGTTCCTGTTCCTCAGTACCCACTTTACTCTGCGGCAATATCTTTATATGGTGGTTCTCTTGTTCCATATTACTTAGGGGAGTCGGCTAACTGGGGTCTGGATGTCAATAACCTTCGCCAATCAGTTGCACATGCCCATTCAATGGGAATAACTGTAAGCATCTCATGTGTTTGAAAACTTATCTATTCCTCTTGGAAGATCATCTGGTTTCCTAACTTGTTATAGAAAATTGAATTTTTGTCCAATCATTCAAATTTATGATATTACACATTGTAACCCTGAATCCAGTCCTTTATGTCTTGGAATGTGATCAGGTCAGAGCTATGGTGATTATAAACCCAGGAAACCCTACTGGTCAGTGTCTGAGTATAGATAATCTACAGGAGTTGTTACGATTTTGTTCCCGAGAAAAATTAGTCCTCCTCGCGGATGAAGTTTATCAGCAGAACGTATACCAGGATCAATGTCCATTTATAAGTGCAAGAAAGGTATGATATGTTTGTATGATATATTCCTAATTTCAGTTAACCTATTGGGGATTTTATAGAGTAAAAACTAATTTCTCAGAATGATATAAGGTTTTGCTAGACATGGGCACACCGATTAGCAAGGATGTTCAGCTCGTGTCTTTCCACATTGTCTCCAAAGGTTATTGGGGAGAATGTGGTCAGCGTGGAGGATACTTTGAGATGACCAATATTCCTGCCGAGGTTTCTTTCTTCCCAAAATTTGATGTCTTTTTACTCTTGAAGTTTTGTTTATTCGTTTAAGTATCTTTGCCCTTGGGAATTATCTAATCATTGCATTTCCTTTTTCTTGTCGATCCGGTGCAGTCTGTGGATGAGATTTATAAGGTTGCATCCATATCGCTCAGTCCAAATGTCCCTGGGCAGATCTTTGTAAGTGAAAAAATCACTTAGAATCACACTTTTAACATAGCTGTTATTCTTTTAGCACTTTTAAGTGTTTGATGCTATTGTATTCTGAGACCCCAAACTTATTTTGTTTTATCAGTTAGGTCTGATGGTCAACCCTCCAAAGCCTGGAGATATCTCGTATCTGAAGTTTGTGCAGGAGAGGTATGGATGGCTTACATTAAGTTGTTTAGAACTTAAAATACAACGACCAGTGATACAGTTTGCTTTACAAATATCTTATAAACAATAATGTTCCAAGTCATAAAATAATGCAGCAAAACGATCCTTGATTCATTGAGGAAAAGGGCACACATTATGACCAATGGCTTTAACAGTTGCAGAAACGTTGTCTGCAATTTCACGGAAGGTGAGTGGTAGTTAAACAACAGCATGCTTCTATTTCTTGTTTTTACTATTTTGAAGTCTCTAGAGGAATAGGTGTAATGAGAATAGTGGTTACAGGAGCCATGTATTCCTTTCCACAAATACGTCTTCCTCCAAAAGCAATCGAGGCTGCGAAAATGGCTGGAAAGTTCCCGATGTTTACTATTGTCTGAAGCTCTTGGAGGCAACAGGCATTTCAACTGTCCCTGGTTCAGGTTTTGGCCAAAAAGAAGGGTAATTAGCTTTCTGTTAAATGTTTTCTCGAGTAGTAGGTGATTATTGTGTTGTGTTTGAAATTCCATATTAGGGTCTTGATCTATAATTGTTGTCAACTTCAATAGTAAATTCATGGTTAATTTGTTTCTATGTTCCAGTGTCTTCCACTTGAGGACCACTATCTTACCAGCCGAAGAAGACATGCCAGCAATCATGGATAGTTTCAAGAAACACCTTTCCTCAAACTACCTTTCAATTTCTCCCAAGTTGTTGAATCTTGAAGTTCAGGAATCACCCTCCCTTTACAGAACAGATCAACCAAAATCCCTGAAAAACCGTCTCTAACACTAGCATTTAAAGCATCACCGATGTTAATAAAAAGCCGACCTGGGCTATCGTTCTCGAGCTTCAAAAGACTAAAATACTCTCTGCCTACTAAAATAACAGACGGATCAAGTTCCCATCCATGAATTATGACTTCCGGGTATAATTCTAATATAATTCTTGCAGCTGAACCAGCTCCAAACCCTAGAATTCCTAATGGACCTCCTCCTGGTGGCAAAATTGGGGGAAATGAAGCAAAAACATCGAAATATGTTTCTGTGAGTAATTTGAAAATAAATGATACACTGTGGATGTTTCCTGGTGCGTCTAATAGAAGTAATCTTGAACCTGCAAATGGATGATCAGCTCTTCTCGATACTTCTATAACACGAATGTAATTGTATCTTGATTTAAATTTGACTAGGGTTTTAACTTGATCAATTGGAATTCCTTCTTCTACGGACTTTTCTTCTATCTTCTTTCGATCATTTGTTAGATATCGTTTCCGTGAATTCGATTTTGATGCTTCAATAGCAACATTTCTCTTCTGATTAAGTGAAAATCTGAGGTTCTTAACGTTTTTCAAGGGATTGTCGATTTGAAATGGTTTCAGAGTAACCAACGATTGAATTTGGTATTGGTAACAAAATAAATTAGTAATGGTAATCATCTCGCTCGTGCGCGTTAGAGATAGAAGAGCTCGAATTTTGTAGCCACTCGCTGTGATTATAGGATTATTATTATTATTATTATTATTATTATTTTTCAGACGATTTTACTCTTTCTATTTGAGATATCGACTAACATTGGAATTATCTAATTTTATTTGGCAAAAGGCAACCCTGGGGTTGCAGGCGCAGGTGCGGTGGCAAGAGATGCGAACTGTAATTTTGTAGGAGCCATGAGTATTGGCTTAGGCAGAACTACAAATTTCCTAGCGGAGCTGTATGTAGTTATTGTGGGCCTGGAGTGGGCTTTGAAGTGGGAGGTCCGTAAAATTGTGGTGAGAACTGATTCAGTTGGAGCTTTAACGGCCCTTTCTACCTCTAATGCTCCTTGGTTCGCTCAGCAAAGGTGGAGAGATATTCAAGGCAAATACGTGAAGTCAATTTTGCTGCTGATACTATGGCTAATAGAGGTTGTTTGCTAAGAAATGGAGTAGGCATGAATTATGAAGAAAGACCCTATTTTCTTAGGTCTTTAGAATATTCAAATATCTCTTATTTCAGATTTAAGTAGTTTGTAAGTTTTTGGGGTCTTTGAACCTCTTTTTTTGTAAACTTTTCGTAAATATTTGTTATTTATCAATACAATTTCAACTTACCAAAAAAAAGAATCTAATTTTATTTGGGGTAACATGGGTAGTCACGGTTTCTTAAGCCCAACCATTTGGAAAATGCTCTCCCACACGACAGCGCAGGGAGAACTTATAAGCTAGCGCCCATGAGTCGTTGGATGACAAGTTTGTTTTATTTTCATCCGTTGATGATGAATACCCAACTGTCAATAAATATATATTCAAATAAGTCCTCTTCTTAGTTTAATAAAATTAAAAAGGTCCTTATGAATTTTAATATTTCATGGTCTAGACCTTCTCATCACATTAAGCAATACTTTGGTTTTCACGCCTTTCCTCTGCTGTGTGATCTTTTTGTTAAAAGATGAATCCTTGTCGAAACCTAGCACATGAATTCGAATCTAGCGAACATATCATTGATGCCAGTTGGGAGAAATCACAAGCCAAGAATGGTATATCATCTAGATCTCTTTGTGTTTTTATTTCCCTTCTTTCTAATTACTCTAACTTTGTATTATTAGAACTCCAATTCTCCAAATTCTTTGTATGGTAGTCCAAATTCTTTGTATGGTATGGGATAAGAATAAAAGTGATAATCAATAGTTTATTAAGATTTATTCCAATAAATAAGTTTAATAGTTTGATTATTGAAGAATTGAGTAAAAAATCGTGGTTACACTGATACTAGAACTACTACAGATAAGACAATAACTGTCCATGTACGGAACAAAAAGTAGAAGAGAATCCATTTTTTACTCCATAAATGGAGTAATTGATGAATATAAATTAAATTTGAGGGTCAACTTGAAATAATATATATTTTGGATAGTTGTCGCCAGCTGTATAATTTCATAAAGAAAACAAAAGACAGAGATCTTAACATATCCAATGGCTAGCACGTGCTAGCTTATAAACCATTTGTACGCTGTCGCGTGGGGTAGCACAGCCCAAAGCATTTGGTATGTCAGAAATCAAAAAAACTTGGTTTCAGAAACACAAGGAAGAAGATTTAAATTTGATCAGTGCTCTCATTTTTGGTGCTCTAAAACGGGCAAAAAAAGGAGTCTGAAACTCAAGGAAAGAATTTTTTTTTGCATAAAAGAGGATAAAACCTCACAATACATGACACATTAAACGGTTACAGGAATTTTTCAACATCATTACAGGATTTTTCAACATCATTATCCTATCAACCGATCCAAAGTATCTCCACCAATTCTGGACTTTCCATCCCAATTTTACAGACCTAAACACCATTCCAGAATTCCTACAAGACCAAATAGGATCACAGAGATTAACTAGTTTTGAAACAAAACTAGTTTGTATGACTGCAAAGAGCAGTGGTTGGATCAAATCCAACCCCATGATTTCAAGAACATGTAAGTCTAGCTCACATGAATTAAGTTTTTCATAATCATAGTATCTTACACCTAAATCTAAATTACAGAGTCTTGTAGAAATCTAATAGAGGTTTTGCTGAACGGGTTACCCCCTCCCTCTCTCTTTTGCTTAAAAGTAAATAATTTTTCAGGGTTTTATCTTTGGAAACTGTAGTAGAGGTTTTGTAGAATCTAGTTTTATCAGTTGTAGTAATGTTCTAAACAATTCAATCAACATTTAGGTCAAGTAATTGTAGCTCAAATCATGAATAGGAATTTGTATCGCCTGTCAGATTATTGTTTGTATGTTCTAACTTAGGAGACGTTAAAATAGGACCCGGGTGTCAACTATCATTTAGGAAGTGTAGCTAAAGAGCATTTCTCTCTGATTTTCGGTTACCGATGGAAATTTGAAAATTGATACATCATACATGTAAATCTTTGTTTGATTGAATATACAAGCCAAAATACATTTTTTTCTGCAATATATCTCTGAGTAAAATAATCTTTGCTTATTATTATGCACACAAGGAACTTGATCTATTTTACAAAATTCACACTTCACAAATACACACCACAATCTGAATTTAATATGCAACCAATAGAAATACAATATTAACGGTGGTCCAACAAATCCGGCTGTTTAAGCTCCATTTTCTTGTTTTGGTGATGATGACTTATGCGAAGATGACTTACATGTGATGGCCTTCTTCACCTTGGCGATTGAATGCTTGACTTGTGATCCTACCCCTGATAGTATATTGTGTGATTTCTTGTGAGCTGGTTTCACATCAACATCAACTGAGGCTTCTACCATTACTGGAGCATCAGACCTTGAGTCTTTTATCTGTTCATCTTCTTCTTTATCCGCTGAATGCTTTTCTTCTTGTTGTGCATCTTTTCAACTTGAACAGTTAGAGGCACTTTACATTCCAATGGTTCTTGCTTCTTCACAGAAGATTATCTTTCGAAGTCTAGTGTGAGATCGAACATTGATGGTTCTGTTTCGCTGATTGATTCTTTGTACTGTCCACACTCTGCTTCTTTTGGTTTCCCATTAATCTCTGAAATTTCTTTTGGTTTCTGCTCCTCTATGTTGTTTTTCAGTTCGGTGCTTCCACTTTGATCCTCTAGCAATGTTGCAGTGTTTGCCTCTGTGGCCTTACCGAGGTCCACTTCTCTTGACCTCTCCTCTTCATTTGTTGTATCACCGGCTTCAGGAATCCTTTCAAAGTTTTAAGGAATTCTGTTGCGGTTTTCCAGGTTCACGGTAGTTTCTTTCACTATTATCTCCATGACTGAAGGTTGGTCAACAGATAAACCTTCTGGTCCTGGTTTTGGAAATTCCTCCGGCTTTGAGCTTTCTGTTGTCTCACTTTCACAGACCTTTGCTTCTTGCTTGAGATCAGTTTTCGTTTGACTTTGATCTTCAACAAAAGATTCAGAAGTATTGTTGATCTTGCCAGTGCTGGCCATGACACTTTCCTCTGTTGTTTCCTGATCAGCAGCCAAGACAACCTGGGTTTCTTCATGTTGTGGAATTTGAATTTTTGTATATTTGCTTTCACATGATCTTTCTTCACACCTTCCTTTAAGATATTCGCTTCTGGAGCTTGTAGAGCAAATCAAAGTGTTAATAATTGTACAAGTACTAAGCTTCTGAAAAAAATTCTCGTGTTACTAACGCATACGTCATTCTTTACGTGCTCAGCTTCTTCTACTGTAGTTATGGCTTGTGTCTCAATATGTTCCCCTTCATGTTCTCTAGCCTTTCCTTCTTTATATGGGATATCGCCTGCTAAAGCCTCGTCAACAACTGAAGTATCAATCATGGTGGCTACATTTTGATCATTTCGGGAAAAGGCTTCAGTAGTTTCATTACACTTTGATACTGACTCAAAAGGGGTGCTCCAAAGGTTGTTGCCTTCAATAAATTGTCAATGGCTCTTGCATCTTCCGTTGCATTTGTCTTGGTCTCTGAATTTGTTGGGGGTAGCTTCTTCAATCTCCAGAGAAGAGGGTTTAACTACCATGACATTCATGTTTTCTGTTGGTTCTGCTTCACATGGTGTATTATTAGTAGGTTTTTCATGAATGTTCATGTCTGGGCCTTCCTCATTCTTTGCTGGAACTATTTCTCTTGTTTCAGTGGAAACTGTCATTTCTTTGTTCATCTCCTCCAATATTATCTGCATAAGAAGTTTCAAGTTCATAAATTAAAAATAAAATAGTGTGTCATGGAGACTCAAGGAACTATAGATAAATTCAAGTTTGGACCTTGGACACTTCCTCTTCTTTTGTGATCAACATCTCAGTTTTCTTGTTTGCATTGTCGTCCTCAAATCACTGCATGACCCATTAACCGTAAATGCTTGCACTTATCCAACCAAAAAGTAGTGCTTAAACAAGAAGAGGAAAAATATGAGATTAATCTCTCTTACTTGGATTTCTTCTATTAGAGTTCCATCCTTTGTGATCTTTGTTGCCTCATTAGTCTCTGCAATCTGGTCAGCTATCGGATCATTATCTGATTCTGCATGTTCAAGCTTCATGTAAGTTTCTATGAATGGCTCTCTTGCATGGGCTTCTTGACGACTTTCTGTAACAGTATCCTTTCCAACTGATGTCGGGCATGGTTCCTCAACACATCCTTCTTCACCATGTATCTGCTTTGCATTGATTTCGTTGGTACCAGAGTTCTCAGATCTCGCACACACCTTTAAAATAGATAAAGTTAAACTGACTGAAGAATATAAATAGATATATTAGATAAAGCTCACTTTGTATTCCCAGACCTCTTGTACAATTTCTGTTTTTAGGTATTCATTTTCTTCTCTTTCCTTAATATGGGTTTCTTCCATCAAGTGTTCCTTTCCCGTAGTCTCTACTAGAGAGATTTCCCCAATGTTTCCATCTCCAAAAGGTACAACGTCCTTGCCATCTTCATCATTTCCAGTCCTCTTTGTTTTAAGGAGCACATCACGAGTTTGAGCTTCAGACACAAATTCCCTAGTCTTTTGAGGAATGCCGGGTTCAGGATTGGAGGCTTCATTATTACACTCTCCGCCTACTTCTCATACTAACTTTTCTTCAACTGATGAGTTCATTTTGGCTGAATCGTCTTCACTGTGGAGTGTACTTTTTACCTCGAGACTTTCAATTTTTCACCAAGATTAACTAGTATTTCGCAATTCTGCACGGGACACTACATCAATTAAGGAGTGTAGATTGAGGAAGAGAATGATGGTTTTAAGTAAACTCAACTGATGAAAAATAACATTAAAAATTTGGATCTTATATATATCATTGTTAACTAACCTCTTCATTTGGTTTATCACACATGGAGGTATCATCCTTGTAGTCTTCATTGCATTGCTCTTCATGGTTCTTAACTTGCACATTACTATATGTAACATCTTTTATGCGGGTCTTCGCTTGCACCAAGTGTCTCAGTTTCTTCCTCCACCTTCGAGAAACACTCTTCTAACTCATTGTTTTCTGATTTCATTTGCCATGCTCCTGATTCCGAAGTTCGTCATTCTTTCAGATTTTCTTCATAATTTTCTAATGGTTCTGTTAGTTCCTTCCATTCCAACACAGAACCAGTTTTCCGTTCTGAGACATTCTCCCCTCGAGCACAAGCAGGAGAAAGATCTAGTTTCTCAGCTTCTTTCATGGGCTATACATTTGGAGTCTCATTTATATCTCCAAACTCCACAGGAGATACTTTAAGCTTTTTGCATTCTTCTTCTTTGTGTGGATGTGTCCCTGTTGTTATCTCTGGGGAAATACGAGTGTCCACATTCTTATCCTGGGTTTCATCTTCCATTTGGTCCTCGTCTATTAGAACCTCATCTACTGCAGTAACTTGAGTGTCTTGTGCATCTTCTTTATCAGCTTCAATATTCTAACATATTATACTCTCAACTTCAACTTCTGCATTGTGCTCAACGTCTAATGCATCTATCATGGTAGGATTATCTTTTAAGGTTACAAAATTTTGTGTTTCAAACATCAATGCAGAGTATTCCTGAAGATTTTCTTCTGTTTTCTCAGTAGCATTATCAAATCGACTAGTTGCTTCTTCTCTTTGATCTTCAGATCCAGAGGAATCATCAGATGTTGGGACTACTTCCTTGATTTCTTCTTCAAATTTTTTTCCACCAAGCTTATCCTCAATTGATTTTTCCTGGGTTTAGTTTCCATCTCTGGTGCTGCTAAATTGATATATTAATTCGGAATTCTCTACATACTTCGCACTTTTGATATCCTCATCCACTAGTATAGTCTCTATTTCAACTATTTCTAGATTCTTTTTTGACATAACCAATACCATAGGGAAGCACACTTTTCTCGTTTTCTAGTTCAACCTTTTGTAAGCTTGTCTCTGTTGTTTCCTTGCATTCCTCACGTGTCTCGCAAATCAATGTAGAGGGAGGTTCCGACATCAACTATGACTTTTCTTCAAGGTTTGCACTTTCAACTTCATCCTTTATAATAGGCTCAATGGTTTCAACATGTTCTAGAGTCTTCTCTTCAGAACAAATACCTGCTGGCAACGCAATCTTCTCAAATTCTAATTTAACTGGCTGTGAGCTTCTTTCTTCTGTTTCCAATAAAGCAGATTCAGTTTTTGTCATACTGGGAAGATCTTCGGTTGTTTCTTGGTCATTTTCTTCCAACACCTCGGATATTAAAGTAAAAGTTTTTGGGAGCTCGTCATTAACTAATTTATTTGGTTTTGGCTTTTCCGTCATGCTTGCAACACCAGGTTTGCTATTAAGATTTTCCTCACCTAGTACAGTTGTTATTTCTTTCTTCGCGTTGGATTCTTTCGCATCAATATTCTGTTCGTTGCTAATTATATCAGTGCCCTGCACCTGTTTAGTTAATAGTTAGAGTTTCACTATCATATAAAACATAAGGAATTAGATATTATGCAGTCATATATATGCCGAAGCTGCTAACCTTTTTAACTGCTTTGTCACTTGTAGATACTACATATAGTCTCGTTGCAACATCTTTTTCTGTGATCTGTTTTTCAATTTACTCACTTTTTTCAGCTCTCTGAACTTCCTGTATAACCGGCACGATACATAGAGAGGAAGGGAAACAACGTGAATAATTTTATATAACCCATCTTACCTTTCCATCTTCGGAGTGTACTTGTGGGCCTGTCTCTTCAGGCTTCAAACTGGGTCTTGTCTCTCTGAATTTTCCAGCCTCCATGTTCTCCTCTTGAGTGTTTTGAACAATTAAATGATTTCGCCAGATCCAATATGCTGCTGGTATATAGTAATTTGTCATTTTTTTTCCAGTTTCTGTTGAAGCTGCAATGCTCAGATCCTCATCCGTTGTTTCAGAGGCATCTCTGAGCTTTTCTGCCAGATCAATTGGTTCAAGTTTCCCAGAATCCCTTTCAACTGATTCGACCAACCCATCAACTTTCTTATGGTGTAAAGTTCCATTTTCTGTGTCTTTGATCTCTTCAGTTGCTTCTATATTTAGTGCCTCTTTATGGTCATCTTGTTTTGGTTTCAGATTGGAAACAAATATATTATCTTCATCCTTCCATAAAGTATTTGTTTCTCCATTCTGAAAAATTTCACAGGAATCGGCTGTTCGTAGATTCTGCTGCATAAATGCTAGGTCAATGAGGTTTACTTCTTGCATTAAAATGGAGTCAAAATTGAGATTTTTTTTTAGACTAAGCAGTTTCATGTAAAGGAAAGTTATAACTTATAAATGTAGTTAACCTCTTCCTGAAGTGTAGTCTAATTCCTGGTATGGTCAATTCCACTTAATTCCTCATTTTGTATATCTTTTGAAAAGATGAGGGTACCCAAATACACCACAATCTTTAAAATATCCTCCTATAAGTCCTCTTACCTAAAGTGATTGTCTATGGACAAAGTCGAGACAATACGACAAATCGGTAGTCACACTTTGTGTGATCATCTATGGATACGAGATCGAGACAATACAACAATCAAAGTGTGATTACTTGATAATATGTTCGGACTTAACCAAAATCTATAGGATCACTATCAAGTAAAGCGGAGTTCACGTTTGTGCATTTTACTACTAATTATAATAAGGGATTTTTGAGTTTTCCCCCCTAAACAAATTAGTGATTGAGCTTTCCCCCTCAACTTGTTAATAGTATTAACTTTGCCCCCTAATTTAATATTCTGGACAAAAAATCCCTTCTTCTCCAACACATTGAAAATGGTTTTTACAGTGATTCTTTTATAAACGAGTCCCCATTCTTTAATTGATCTAACTGTTGGAAAAACGATTAATAAAAATATTTTTTAAAGATTTTAATTTAGTGTTTCTTTTGTGAATGAAAACTTATTAGTCCCACATAGTGGAGTTTCCACTCTTTAGTTGTTTTTAAGAGACTATATAAGATTTTTAGTCCCACATAGGGGAGGAGCTCTTCTTAACTTGAGTTTGTCAATTATATAGACAAATTCACTTCTTTTGTAAAAGTATGGAAAAAAAAAGGGGTTGCTCTATATTCTAGAGGGACCCCTATATGGTAAAGGGGTTGCTCTATATTTTAGAGGGACCCCTAAGGGAAAACATGGAAAAGGGTTTTCTCTATATTTTAGAGAGACCCCAAAGGGGATTCTCTATATTTTAGAGAGACCCCCAAGGGAAATATTTTGTATTGCTTTCTTTAGCATTCACGATTTTCCTTAATGTTTTTTTCGGAGTTGCCAAGATCAAGTTGAGCATCTACTACATATGCTAGTAGTATGTGTATTAGGGTGTTTTATCCTGGAGATATCCGTCCTGTGAGGGCTATAGCATCACTCTTGAGTGTAGCCGGGCGCTAATGTCTTAAGGACAGCGTGTTGAACACGCGACTCACTCTGTTTTCCAAAGTTTTGCCCTGTTGCTGTTGCGGAGATATGGGGAGCTTGTTCATTTCGTCAAAGCAATCACTTCCACTATAAAGGAGCTAAGTATCAATAACTTTTTGCTTATTTAATTTTTCTTTGTTTTTGATTATTGCACCCAACAATCTTAAGACATTAGTTATTTGTAATAATCGAAAATGGTTGGTCTTGTGAATCATGGATGTTAATTGTGGAGTGAAAAACAAAAAACGAATTTTTGGTCAGCTGTAGATTTTCGAATTTATCTCTCAACATAGAAGTAATTTCGATGACCCCTTTTGACACAACGTAGTAGACATCCTGATAGTTACTCGCTTAAAATTTCAGAATTTTTGGAGTTGTAAAAATATTTTTTTGATATTTTACAAAACAGAAAAACGTTTCTGAAAAATTCTGATGAGCAGAAATTTGTTGTTAACTAAATTAATTTTTGTGGGGTAACCATGAGTAAAACGAAGTTTGTAATCTAGATGTTATCTTCAAAACTCATATTTTACTTTCTGATTTGGAATTGTGATTTGTGAATAAAGGTGTCATCTCCGAGGGACATGGCTAATAGCCGCATGTGGTTGGAAACAAATCTTCCAAAGATGGCAAAGGTGAGAACATCGAACGCAACACTAAGCGTGGTCTTCATAATAAAGGTATGTTTCGTAAACCTGAATCTAGCATTACTTTAATTAAGGGTGATTTTTATGTTTGTAAATTCCTAGCCATATGGCAGTAAATTGTATACAACGTAAAAACCTTAATAAGTACTAAGTTAATGCTAATTTAGTTGAAACAAACTAGAACGAGTTCAGTGGCATGATGTCGGAAGTTATTTTAATAACCAATGTGAGAGATATTGATGGGTGGACTTTGGAGCCACTAAGCATGTTTGCTGAAATAGAGACCTGTTCACCTCCTATTAGAGGATAGGGGATGTCGAGAAACTCTATATGAGTAACTCATCTGCAACAGAGGTTGCATAAAAGGAAAAGGTCGAGCAGAAGCTCATATCTGTAATATTCTCACATTGAATGAAGTTTTCATGTTCCGGGCATATGCAAGAATCTTGTATCTTTTTATGTTGTAGATGGTAAAAGATTGAAGATCTTAAGTGAATTTAGAAAACTTGTTGTAACTAAGGGCAATGATTTTTTAGGCGACGGTTATAAGACTTAGGGTCTTTATAAGCTTAAAGGAAAATCTGATAAAATGAACATAGTTGATTCTTTTGCTTTTTTTTGTGTGACTTTGACATGTAAATTATAAGTCAATGCATAAACTGGATAGCATAGGCTACGTACCCAAATTTAACTTGGATATTGAACATAAAAGTTAAATTCGCGTAGAATCAAAATATTATAAAAAACCTTTTAGCAAAATGTTCATAGAAATTCTAAACCCTTAGAATTAATTCACTCGGACCTAGTTGACATGAATCTGGTTCAAACTAGAGGTGGTAAGAAATGGTTTATTACTTTTATAGACGACTGTACTAGGTATTGTCATATATATTTGCTTAGAGGTAAGGATGATGCCTTAGAACCTTTAAGATGTATAAAATTGAAGTTGAAAACCAAATGAATACTACCATTAAAACCATTAGGTCTGACCGTGGTGGTGAGTATAAAATTCCGAAAGGAGATTTCTGTGTAAAACATGGCATAATACACGAAGTTACCCCTCCTTATTCACCTCAGTCGAGTGGTGTAGATGAACGTAAGAACCGTACCCTTAAGGAGATGATGAATGCCATGTTAATTAGTTCAGGATTACCTTCGAACTTGTGGGGGGAAGCCGTCCTCTCAGCCTGCTATATCCTGAACATAGTACCTTTTAAAGGATCAGATAAAACTCCATATGAACTGTGGAAAGGTAGACAACCTTATTATGCATACTTCAAAGTGTGTGGGTGTTTGTCTAAGGTTGCCATCCCTAAACCTAAAATATAGGACCCAAAAATATAGCTTCGTCCATAATATTTACCGAAACCCCACTCTGCTAAGAAGCTTCATTTAGTGAAATGGACTAAGTCCGTCTGAACTAGACTTGGGATCATGCTAGTTTACCTCCGGGAAGTAAGACCATAGGATGCATATGAGTCTTTAAGAGGAAACGTAAGGTAGATGGAACTGTGGAAAAATTATGAGGCTAGGTTGATATCTAAAGGATATAAACTAAAAGTAGGTGTACATTTCCTTGATTCTAATTCGCCTGTGACAAGAATTACTTCCTTTGAGATGCTAATTATTATTACTGCCATAAACAACTTAGAGATACATCAGATGGATGTTAATACAAATTTTATAAAGCCGTGAATTAGATAAAGAAATTTACATAGACCAACCTGCGGACTTTGTAGTGAAAGGTTGTGAAGACAAAGATTGCAAGTTGAACAAATCTTTGTATTGTTTTCAAATAATCACGTAAACAGTGACATGATAATTTGATCATGTGATAATGAGTAGTGGATTTAAGGTAATGAATCTGACAAGTATATTTGCAAGTAACTTGTTAAGGATGCCTATGTGATTGTATGCTTGTATATTGATGATATGCTTATACTTGATATAAACGTAGATATAATTAATTCCACTAAAACATACGCTGAATGAGAACGTTGACTTGAAAGACTTAGACCTTATTGATGTAATCATAAGGATCAGGATTAGAAGATAATCTAACATCTATAGTCTTAGTCATTCTCATTGTGTTGAATTTGTGCTTATGAGATACAATCAGTCTGATTGTAAGCATGCCTTACTCCGTACGATTCTTCTTGTAGATTCGAGAAAAATAAGAGTAATGGAATATCTTAACTTGAATACTCAAGAGTTATAGGATGTATGATGAATTTAGTGAACTGTAAGAGTCCATACATTACCTATATTGTGAGTAAGTTAAGTATATATACTTGTAGTCCAGAACAAGAGCATTTGGATGCGCTTAATAGAGTATTATGGTACCTAAAATACTCTATTACCTTTTGTTTTATTTATGAAAGGTATCTTGTTGTCCTTGAGGGACTTTGTGATGCAAACTGGATAGTTGAATCAGAGGAGTCTAAGTCTACGAGTGGATATGTTTTCACTCTAGCAAGAGGGTTTGTTTCTGGAAGTTTTTCAGACAAACATATATTGCTCAATTCATTATGGAATCTGAGAGTATTGCGTTAGATAAAGCACGAGAGGGGGCCGAGTGCCTAAGATGCTTTTTAGAAGACATTCCTCTCTGACATAGGCCTGTGCCAGCTATATCTATACATTGTGTTAGCAAAGCTATAATAGTTAAAGCTAAGTAATAACTAATCTCAATCGGCGTTATTTCCATTGATTGGCTAAAGTCCAAGGAGAATTTCGCGCAACCTTTGACGAAATGTTTGTACAAAGAGATAGTTAAAAATGCATCGAGGGGGTTGGGGCTTAAGCTCATATATTAAACTTACCATGAAGGATACTCAACCTTGCTGACTGGAGATCCCATGATCAAGGTTTCGAATGAGAAACTAATTTGTGGTGGGTAAAGGTAAACACTATCAGAGATTTTCATTCTCTGTCCCTTCCCTATGGTGTAGACGTGATAGTGTGACTGCATGTGGAGGATGACTTTTTAATAAGTCTTAATGAGTTCTATAATTTCAATTTAAGATTGAAGTGGGGTGTAGAAGTAAACACTCTTGATGGATATCACCTATCTGAATGGGGAAGTGGGTCGCTTCCTATGAGAATATGAGCTGATTCTCTAGAGCATTCTGAGAAACAGGATAAGTCCAGGGCCAAAACGGACACAACGACACGAGCTTGGCAGCAACCTTAGAGATATCATGCGTGGTTATTATCGCGGATTACACCAAACGCTAGCAGTTCAAGACATCGCGTTCACTGCCTAGCAAGTAGTTCCGGTAATCTCTCACTAAGCAAAGGTTCAAGACCTCATGGACACCTCTGCCTATAGTGGTATTTCCTGTTTTTCGTTTTTATCTATTTTTAATTCATTTTGAGAAAATGAGTTTTATGTTGTTTTTATGGTCTTGGTATTACTAGTTCTTAGGACCTAAGGGTCACTAAGGGTTCACTAGTTCATGATTTTTCACTTTGGTGAAAGAAACCTTTAGTCTCACTTGTGAGAAACTAAAGATGAAAGCTCTCTATACTATTATGATTTATGCAATCCATAGTATGACCCTGGGATCAACACACTACTGTGTGAAGGAGAGGACGTTGAAATGGCTAGTATGAATTCAACATGCACGATCTGTCTGTTTGTTCAGTCAGTTCGGGTCGTGAGATTGGGTTGTTGATTTACCAAGATCTATCTGTGTTTTTCACGTTTTATTGAGTTTTCATTCATGTGGGGGATTGTTGGAAAAACGATTAATAAAAATACTTTTTAAAGATTTTAATTTAGTGTGTCTTTTGCGAGTGAAAACTTATTAGTCCCACATAGTGGAGTTTCCACTCTTTAGTTGTTTTTAAGAGACTATATAAGATTTTTAGTCCCATATAGGGGAGGAGCTCTTCTTAACTTGAGTTTGTCAATTATATAAACAAATTCACTTCTTTTGTAAAAGTATGGAAAAAAAAGGGGTTGCTCTATATTCTAGAGGGACCCCTATATGGTAAAGGGGTTGCTCTATATTTTAGAGGGACCCCTAGGGGAAAACATGGAAAAGGGTTTTCTCTATATTTTAGAGAGACCCCAAAGGGGATTCTCTATATTTTAAAGAGACCCCCAAGGGAAATATTTTGTATTGCTTTCTTTAGCATTCGCGATTTTCCTTAATGTTTTTTTCGAAGTTGCCAAGCTCAAGTTGAGCATCTACTACATATGCTAGTAGTAGGTGTATTAGGGTGTTTTATCCTGGAGATATCCGTCCTGTGATGGCTATAGCATCACTCTTGAGTGTAGCCGGGCGCTAATGTCTTAAGGACAGTGTGTTGAACACGCGACTCACTCTGTTTTCCAAAGTTTTGCCCTGTTACTGTTGCGGAGGTATGGGAAGCTTGTTCATTTCGTCAAAGCAATCACTTCCACTATAAAGGAGCTAAGTATCAATAACTTTTTGCTTATTTGATTTTTCTTTGTTTTTGATTATTGCACTCAACACTAACCTATATCAAGAATTAATACTAATAATACATTTCGGTTTTCTTTCATTGTTCGGTTGATCTTTAACTTTCAGGAACTTTCCAACAAAAAGGATGAAGGATGTTGACCGGCAAACTCATTTATACTCAATGATATAATAATGTGTTTCCAATTTGTTGATTTACTGACAAAAATTAGGAAATTGATAAAGAAAGCTTGGATTTTAATGTTTGTGGTGTCCCGTAAGATTGGTTTAGACTGGCACCTTTTAATTGAACAACTATAAGTTTAGAATTAATTAATCCCAAATTGAATTCGTAAGAGAAGATGTTAACAATTAACAGAAGAAGAATATCAAACTTCTTAGTATTTTATTGTCATTTAACGCCTATGCCTTTGTTTGATGTTGTCCTGACCTCCACCTGCATTTATCATCATCTAAGATTGAGCTACTTCCGTGTGTGACAATATAAATCAATATTTCCATGTGACAATGAGATGAGCATGCCTACGATCTCTGTTTGATTGTGGCCAGAGTCAGAAAACAAAGGAAGAAAATATATTAGTGGCTGTCACAATAGTTAATCTTAGCATTAGATTTCTTATATACATGAAGTTAATGGTTAGAGAAGAAGGGTTTTTTGGTCCAGAATATTAATTTAGGGGGAAAAGTTAGTGCAATTAACAAGTTATGGGGCAAGCTCAATCACTAATTTGTTTAGGGGTGAAAATTCAAAAAACCCTTATAATAAACAATTATAATTACGGAAATATAAAAGTAAAAGATACATCAAGATTTTGTTAACGAGGAAACCGCAAATGCAGAAAACCACCGGGATCTAGTCCAGAATTTAATACTCTCAGAATTAAGCCGGTATACAAAATATAAACCAACTTCTTGTAGTTGAGACCAATCAACTAAACCTAGTTCACTTAGTTTCTTCACTATCCTGCGCTTCCGACATTCAATAAGTGCACGCACTAGAACAATTTGGATCGTATTCCAAACAGTAAAGGAACAACAAATCTGTTTGGTAACAACTGTATTGATTCTTTCCAGATAAATATATCTCAAGTCATATGCAAAGGCTCTTCCGTTTAAACTAATAAACTCCTTTGCCTGGTTAGATCAATCCAATCTCTATTACCTAAGTAATAAGGTTCGACCTGTGTTGTCTCAAGAAGAATCTGAGGATGAATTTAATCTCATGATGATAGATGCACTGGACCCTATGGTTGCTTCTCCTTCTTCAGCCCATGACCCTGTAAGTGCTCTTATATTTTCTCAGTTTTATTATATCTGCTAAAATCTTTACCTTGTGAATTTTCTATAGTAATCATCATGAAATTCCTGTGCTGGAACATAAATGGGTGTTGTTCTGACAAGAAATGGCGTCACTTGTTGAACTTAATTAGGAAATACAAACTGGATAAGATTTGTTTGTTAGAAACCATGGTAGATGCTGAAACAATTAGTAAATACACTCATCACTTGCCTTTTGATGTTTGGTCTATCATTCCTGCTGTGGGTAAATCTGGGGATCTTGCATTTGGTCATTTTGAAAAGTCGAGTATTGAAGTTCTTGGTATGTCTTTAAACATGATCCATATCTTATATGACATTACACCGACAATAAAAAACTGTGTGGTTTCTTTTATTTACGGTTCTTTAAACCTAGTTGGGATGAAAAATCAATGGAACTTTCTAACCAATATGAATGAGAACAACAACAATCCTTGGTTATTAGTCGGAGATTTTAACTTCATCTTGCATAGTTCTGAAAAACAGAGTGGTAATCCAGATAAATCTTTTCCTCCTAATTTTGTTAGAGAAAATCTTTTAAAGATGAATATGAATGAAGTGTTTTCTTTTGGCAATCCTTTCACTTGGTGTAATAGAAGATCAAAAATCCAACTGATTTGATTTTTGAAAAGCTAGATAGGGGATTTATGAATGATAAGTGGGTCACAACTCTTCCTCATGATAGAGTCACCAATTTAGGGAGAGTCTACTCTGATCATAGCCCTATATTGGTTAAGTGTTTTCATTGGGAAAAGAATATTAATATTCCTTATAAATTCTTTAAATGTTGGCAACTTAATCCTGACTTCAAAGGTGTGCTACATACTTCTTGGTCTAAAACTGTAAAAGGTTCTCCTGGTTTCGTTGTGGTTAACAAGCTCAAAAATGTGAAGACTGATTTAATTAAATGGAATAGAAATTCCTTTGGTCATATTAAAACTATTATAGGTAGATTAAATTCGGAGTTAGAAAAACTTCAGGCTTTACCTTATTCTCCTCAAATTGGTGGTTATATCCTAAATTACTCTCAACAGTTGGACTATTGGTATGAGTTGAACATAGTTTCTACAAACAAAAATCTAGAATCGACTACTTTACACAGTATGAGAAAAACACTCACTTTTTTCATAATACTGTGAAACTCAGAAACATGTACAATACAATTCACACCATTAGAGATGATCAAGGTAACTGGATTGAGAATAGAGAGCAGGTTGCTGATTTTCTTTCTAAACATTTCAAGAAAATTTATACTACTTCCATCCCTGGGAATAAGGATATTGAAGAAGCTCTAAGGTTTGTCAGTCTTATTATTTCTGATGAAGTAAATTCCTCCTTAACTGCCATCCCTTCGATTGATGAAATCACGGATACAGTTAACAATCTGGCTCCTTGGAGTTCTCCGGGACCGGATGGTTTCCCGGCGGGATTCTTCAAGGATAATTGGGACATTGTTCAGTCTAAAGTTGTGTCTCATGTTCAAAGTTTTTTCAAAAATAAATTTATTCTTAAGCAATCTAATTTCACTTTTATTACTTTAATTCCTAAAACTAAAAATGCCTCCTCTCCGCATGGCTTCAGACCTATTAGTTTAGCTAATTCAGTCTACAAAATTATTTCTAAAATTCTAACTAATCGATTGAAACCTCTTTTAGACTCTTTGATTTCTCCTTTTCAATCTGCTTTTGTTGCCAATATATAGATTCATGATAATATTGTTATCACCCATGAAATTCTTCATTCCTTTAGAAAGAAAAAGAAAAATTCAAAAAATGGTCACCTTGCTATTAAGCTTGATTTATCTAAGGCTTTTGATAGGTTGGAATGTCCTTTTATTCTTGCGGTTTTTAGGAAGCTTGGTTTTTCTGAAGACTGGTGTTAAATGATCTTGCAATGTATTAGTATAGTTTCTTATTCTGTTCTGGTTAATGGCTCACCTGGAGACACCTTCTTTCCTACTAGGGGCATTAGACAGGGTGATTCCTTTCTCCTTACATATTTATTCTTTGTATGGAAGTTATGTCTCAACTGCTTATAAAAGCTGAAGATGAAAAACTGATTCAGGGTTTTAAGTTCAAAAACAATAGTCCGTCGATTTCACATTTATTGTTCGCAGATGATTGTATGTTGTTTGCTAAAGCTTCTATTACTTATGCTAGGAATCTTATCAAGATTATTAATGTCTTTGCTAAAGCTTCAGGTCGAGCGATAAATTTTGAAAAGTCGGGTTTCATCACTAGTGGTAAGATGCATCATAGGCATATAATTTTTTTATCTAGAACCCTTAAAATGAAATTTCTTAGTAACTCTGAAAAATATCTAGGTACCCCATTATTTATAGGTAAAGATAAAACTAAATCCTTCAATTTTCTCATTGACAACTTTTATGCTAGATTGAGTTCTTCTAAGAAGTCCAATTTAAATGTTGCTGGTAGAACTGTGGTTACTAAACATGTGTTGTCTAGTTTAGCTATTTATCATATGGCTTGCTTTCCTCTGACGAAAACAGTTACGTCTAAAATTGATGTTATTCAAAGAACCTTCTGGTGGTCAAAAAAAAATCCTAAACATGCTGCTTACTTTCGTTCTTGGGGTGATATTGGTAAAGCTAAATCAAGTGGAGGTTTAGGTATTAGGAATACTTATGCCACTAATAGAGTCTTTATCTGTAGACTTGGTTGGAGAATTATTAATAATCCGAACATATTACTTACTACATTTTTAAAGGATAAATATTTTCCTAACCAGAACTTATTAGAAATTGACAAAGCTGCTGATACTTCCTCCTGGATCTGGAAAGGTATTGTAAAAGGGTTACACTTTATCAGAGCTAATTCAGTGGTAAAAATAAACAATGGGGTTTCTACTCGTATATGGAGTTCTAACTGGATTCCAGGGTTTAGTAATCCTCCTATTTCTGCTCATTCTTCTCACAGTAATTATATCTTTGTTAATGACCTTATAGATAATCATAATAAGTGTTGGAATGCCAGTCTGTTATCTACCTTATTTTCTCCTGGCGATGTTATCAGAATTAGATCTATTAGGTTAAATCTTAATCAGTGTGACTCCTTAATATGGGCTCACACCAGAAATGGTAAGTTTACGATTAAGTCAGCCTATAGAATTTATATGAATGATTTTAGAGCCTCTGAAGATTCGTCTTTTTGGAGGAAAGTTTGGGGTATTGATTGTCTGCCAAAGATTAAGTTCTTCTTGTGGAAAATTTTCGCTCAAATGCTTCCTATCAACTATATGCTTCAGCTTTATAACCCGTATGTGGATGTGATTTGTCCTCTCTGTCATTGCCATAAGAAACTGTATTGCACTTGTTTGTGAAATACTCTGTCGCTTCTCATATTTGGTTTGGAGTTTATTTATAGCACTTGATTCTTACGGATTTGGACTTGATTGATGACTTTTTTCTGTTTTGGCATGATTCAGCTCTTGGTATTTCTCCTTTTAGAGTCTCTTGGACTAGTATTGGTGCTATTGTCATGTGGTGTATATGGAAGTTAAGATGTGATGTGCTTTTTAGACAGACTACTATTGATTTGAACAAGGTCATTTTGGAAACTGAGAAAATGATTAACACCTATATCGCCCCTCCTGTTTGCTCTGGTGCTCTTGTCAGAGATTATAAAGTCCCCTTAGATGTTGTGAATCATTTTATGTTCTCCGATGGTTTTTTTAAAGATTTTAAAATGAGTTTGGGTGTTATCTGGTGTGATATTTCAGGAAAATTAAAGAGTTCTCGCTCGGACTTTGGCTTGATTCCAGATGCAATAGGTGCTGAAGTTGCTTCTCTCATTTTGGCGATCTCTTGGGCAGAAGAGATGAATCTTTCCAAAGTTGTTTTTATTAGTGATTGTCTCCAACTAGTGGATTATGTGAATGGAGTCAGCTCTAATATTACTTGGAGAAGTGAATATCTTCTCAATCAGTGTCGGGTTTTAATTTCTAGTTCTTGCTCCTTTGAAGTTGTTTTTGTAAAACGTGTGAAAAACCATCTAGCAGATCGGCTTGCCCGTAGAGCTAGAAATTTTAGTCTTAAGGGTCTTTGGGTATCCTATCCCTCTTTTTTGATCTCTCTTGTGAGGAAGGAGAACTTGAATGTTGTTTGTAATTGGTGGCTCTTTAAAAGAGTCACAAACTAATACCGCAAGTGCACGGTGTCGAGGTGTAGAACAATGCAAATACGGGTTGAATCCACAGAGACTAGGGTGTATAGTTGAAGTTTTTAAGCTAGTTATCTAAATTAACAAGGCAGTAACTAAAGCAATGAGGTAACAATGACAGAGAAAAAAGAAAGTGAAATTCAGTGGCAGTGAATAAGAAACATTGAAACAAAGACAAACAAACCAAGGCTGTGAGCCAAGGGCAGTGACAGAACTGAAAAATAGTAGCATGTAAAGCAAGTAAACAGGAACATGGTAGGGATTTTGAATCCACATCTTGATCCTAAACTAAGGCAGATCCTAATCAAATCATGTTCTTGTTTCATCTCAGGGAAGATTATGGATGATTTAACTAATCTTACTAACTTACCCCTAGCATCAACTGTCTTCTCACAGTACAGCTGATCACAGGCTTGTTTGCTCAACCAGTTATCTAGCAATCCGCATTAGTGGAAGGTTAATCCCCTAAGTTCTCTAGTTCACCCCTAGCATTGAGTGTCTTCTTACAGCACACTCAATCACATGTGCATTTGATCACTAAGTTTACTAACTTCCCTACTTCAATTAAGCACAGTCCTTCAAATGGACTGAATCCTTAGCTACTCTCACTCTTACACCCCTAGAATCAGCTGTCTTCTTACAGCACAACTGATCACAGGTGCATTCACTCAACTAGCCAATTATCAATCCTACTTAGTTTCAGCACTACAAGAACAGTGACATGAACAAGGACTATCCTAGCTTACAATTCAAGAGTATCATCTAACCCCTAGCAAATGGAGTTAGAACATAATGAAATTAAATGACAATGGAATTGAAATTGTTTAAAACATTGAACTAAACTTGAACTGAAATTAAATTCTAAAATGAACTGAAATTTACAAAACAATTTAAACTAAGAACTAACCCTTGAGGCACTGGCTATTCCAGTCCTCTTGGGTGAAGCACTGGCTAGCCCAGGCATGTCTTCTAACACACACCCACACATCATATTTATAGTTACAAGCTTCAATTAGGGTTCTACACAAGTTTTCCCCAAATCCCCAAAAACAGCAGAAATTAGGGTTACTGATTTACCTAATTTGATGGGATGATTCGTTCCCATGTCTTCGACCCATCCTTCCTATGCTCTTCCTTATCCATCTCCTGTTCCAACTGCTCCTCTAGCTCGAGCTATTTTATCAATTTCTCTTCTTTCCTGTCTCTGAAACCCTAGGAGAGAAATTGGTATGATAGCTGGATAGAAAGAAGGGGAAATAGATGGGGTTTCGTTAGGTAATAGCCATGATGGCTTTTGGTGGTGGTTGTGGCAGTTGAGGAAGGTGGTGGTGATAATGGTGGTGCGGCAGGGTATGGTGGTGTTGCAGAGGGTGAGGGAGAAAGAGAAGAAGTCGATGGAAAATGGATTGGGTGCGTTTGTTTTCGGTATAGGGTATTTGGTACTCGGGTGTTGAGCGGGTTTAGCAATTGTTGATGAACAACGAGGATGAGACGTTGGATGCGAAGATGATGGATCGATCTAACGGCGAGACAGAAGGAAGCGAGGAGCGACCGTTGGATGCGGAAGTACAACGAAACTGACGGCTCAAGATGGAGTTAGGTGATGTAGTGTTAGACAGGAGCTTCAGACTTTGATGTACTGACTATGCTGCGACCGTAGGATGCTGAGATGATCCAATCTGATGGCTAGAAAGAGAAACGAGTATGGATATAGGAAATGGATTTGGGTGAGAGTTTTGGGCCTTGGGTATGCCAAACCCATATCTTTTCTAAGAACAATTCTTCCTCTTCAAGCCCACTTCTAGCCTTTTGGTCTTGTGCACAACATTCTTCGCGGCTTCCTTGTGTGATTCCTCTTGGCTTCCATCACTTTTCTGCTCTTTTCCGCTCTGAAATTCATCCAAACTTTATTTATTACCTAAAAATGCAAAATTAGTTAATAAAAATATTTATTCTTAAAAACAAAGAAAATACAGAATATAGGATAAAATGTAGAATTAATGCACAAAAGATGAGTTAAATGCCAAGAAAAATATATATAAATATGCACTTTTTAGCACTCATCAAATACCCCCAAACCTGAATTTTACTTGTCCTCAAGTAAAACAAAACTAAGGAAATCCTACCTATACCACTGTCGCTGGTCTCTCGAATGCATTTAGCATATACACTAAGCCTTTTAAACCACTAAGTGTCCCTAGTGGACGAGTGAAGTCTCGTGAAGGTTTGCTTAGAACGTACCTACAAAGTTCTAGGACAAAATATAAGCTCATATTCCATGAAATGTGACATGTGCAAGACAGTAGAAGCTCACAGCAAAATGGAGATGTCAATCTAGCTATCAAAGGCACAATCCTAGCACTGATAACAAATAAAGACATCTGATAAGAGTGTTAAGTGTATCTACACATGTGTCTAGAATGACCTGAAGTTATGACTACTAATCACCAAGAGATAGTTTTTAGGCTAAGAACCGAATTCTAAGCCAAGCTAGATGTCCGGCTTTACGAGAATTGTGAATGTTCACCCAATGAGTTGGTGATATTTCAGTTTATCCGCGTTATACATCGATGGCTGCACCCTCCTTGCTTATTACAAGACTATTTACAACAAAAAGATGACTCTTTACATGACTCTTATTTACATTGATTACTCTCTTTTATTTTTGGAACAAGAGAGAATATTGTCTTTAACATGACAAAACATGGAATAAATAAATACTTGATTGGTTATTTTTTTTTTTTTGATTTTTTTTTTTTGATATTTT